>NC_136059.1:397358831-397368831 GCF_964261635.1 Lissotriton helveticus
CGGTGACCATCACCACAGACGCATCCCTGAAGGGATGGGGCGCTCACATGGAGGAGCTCAAGGTGAGGGGACTGTGGACGCCAACAGATGCGGCAAAGCACATCAATTACCTAGAACTGAAGACAATCTTCCTTGCACTGAAAGCCTTTCAAACAAGACTGTACAAACACAAGGTGTTGATACAAACAGACAACACCACTGCGATGTTCTACATCAACAAGCAGGGGGGCACACAGTCAGCCCTGCTTTCAACGCTGGCGCAGGAGATATGGAGATGGGCCATCCCTCTCAAGATAGACCTGCTAGCCATACACCTACCAGGGAAGGACAACATACAAGCCGATTGGCTAAGCAGGCAGACATCGGCATCCCACGAGTGGGAGCTCAATGCTCAGGAGACAAGGTACCTGTTCGACAGATGGGGGACACCATCGGTGGACCTGTTTGCCACACGCCAGAATGCAAAATGCCAAAACTTCGCATCCAGGCAGCCCGAGGAGGGGTCACTGGGGAATGCCCTATGGATAGATTGGTCAAGGACATTTGCTTACGCCTTTCCCCCGATACCACTGATGCACAGAGTGCTGAGCAAGTGCAGAGCGAGCAACATGACACTGATACTGGTCGCACCACAGTGGGCGAGGCAGACATGGTACTCGCAGATCATGGAGATGACACAGTGTGCACCCCACAGATTCAGCAGGAGGAAAGACCTACTCTCCATGCAGAACGGAGAGGTACTACATCCAGAGCCAGAGAGCATGAGCCTAGTAGCATGGCTCCTGAGGACATAGAGTTCGCACATTTGAGACTGCCAGAAAGCACCCTGAGGGTCCTGCGGGAGGCACGAAGGCCCAGCACTCGGAAGTGCTACGTTGCGAAATGGAAAAGGCAAGAAAGACTTCACAATAAAATGAAGAGGGACTCCACAGTGCTAAGGTACCTGACGCACTTGCTGGAGAAGAACCTTAGCTCATCCTCTTTAAGAGTTCACTTGGCAGCGATAGTCGCCTACACAAGGGGAGAAACGTGCAGGAGTTTCTTCACATCACAGGTGGTGAAGAGATTCCTAGAAGGAGCGAAAAGGATCGCACCACCCAAGCGGGTGCCGCCTCCTGCATGGAACTTGAACACAGTCCTAACGGAACTCATGAAAGAGCCCTTTGAACCACTTCACAAGGCCTCCCTAAAGATGCTAACTATGAAAACAGCCTTCCTGGTTGCAATAACGTCCTTACGCAGAGTAAGCGAGCTTCAAGCGCTGACGCTACAAGAACCCTACATAAAAATACACAATGATAGAGTTGTGATGAGGACTGACCCACACTTCATGCCGAAGGTGGTATCCAAATTTCACATGAACCAGTCTATACAGATACCTAGTTTTTTCCAAAAACCAAAAACTAGTGCAGAGCGAGCTCTGCACACC
This sequence comes from Lissotriton helveticus, assembly GCF_964261635.1. Lineage (NCBI taxonomy): Eukaryota > Metazoa > Chordata > Amphibia > Caudata > Salamandridae > Lissotriton > Lissotriton helveticus. Next base: position 397,360,261 of record NC_136059.1, read on the forward strand.
CTGGACGCCAGGAGGGCAGTCATGCACTACATTGAAAGGACAAAGGGACACAGGAAAACAAAACAGTTCTTTGTGTCATTCGCAAACAGCTTCATGGGGAAAGCAGTAACCAAAAAGACCATTGCACGATGGATCGCACAGACAATTCAACTCTGCCACAAGCGTGCAGGACAAGAGCTGGCAGAGGGGACACGTGCCCACTCCACTAGGAAGAAGGGCGCTACAATTGCCTTCCTGGCTAACACACCCATAGAGGACATATGCCTGGCGGCAACATGGGCTTCGGTGCACACGTTCACGAAGCACTACTGTGTGGACATGCAAATGAACAAGGAAGCTCAAGTTGGACAGAAGGTGCTACAGCACATATTCAACACCCAACGCTCATCTTCCACCCAGCCGCCACAGAGATGAGAAACCGCTACAAAATCTATGCACAGCATAGTGAATCCAGAAAGATTCACGCTGCAAAACGAATAGTTTTCTTACCTGTCGGTGTAGTTTTGCAGCTTGAAGATCTTTCTGGATTCACTAGCGAACCCACCCACCTCCGCCAGAAAGATGAGGCTGGAGAGAGAAGAGGTGGTTAACAAAAAAGAAAGGACTTTAAAAGTACAAAGCGGTAAAAATATCAACTAAATAGAACATTGCCATTACTTCGGAAACGAAAGAAACACGGAAAAAAAGAACCCGAAGATGGCGCCCAAGAGTGGGAGCTTCCGCAGGAAGCATGCCGACGTCACCGGAAATACACCCAAGGGGGTGTGACGCCGACGCCCACCTGGGCTACAAAAAAAAAAAAAAAAAAAAAGACTACGAATCCGGACCCAACCACAAGACCGCGGAATAATGCACAGCATAGTGAATCCAGAAAGATCTTCAAGCTGCAAAACTACACCGACAGGTAAGAAAACTATTCGTTTTAGTTCATTAGGTCCTAGAGACAGCGGAAAGATGCCTTTATTCATCAATAAGCCTCTGATAAAAGGCTCAAGATATAAAGCAAACAACAAAGGAGACAGAGGGCATTCCTATTGTGTGCTCCTATTTATCCGAAAAGACCTAGACTGTAGACCAGCATTGCTTAGTTTAGCCTGAGGTAAACGTGCCTTTATCCATATTAAAACCGATCAGGAACTCCAAGTGCAGTAAGAGTAGACCAGAGGTAGCCCCCTGACACCTGTTCGAACGCTTTCTCTACATACAATAGTATCATACCTAAATTTACATTAGTTTGCTCAGTCAGATCAAATGCCATAATTGCAGTATTGATGTGGGTCGTATCTCTTCCCATAATAAAGCCATATTGTTGCCCAGAGGCCAATTTCAGCATCGGTGGAGAAAAATGTTCCTCTACTTTCATGGGCCTTTTATGTGTTTTTTTTTTATGTTGCCCTCAGCCACAGGTCCGATTAGATAGGGACAAACAGGAAGTCAATTAGGAATGTGACTGACCTGTAGTGAAATACACTTGTCAAGCTTTGAGAATACCGTATTTGTTAAATATGAATAATGTGCCATAGGTAATTGACATGGCCAGTCTGATGGTCGTGTCATACCTAATGGCCTACATGGTACAGATTTCATTTTGATTGCATTTTTCTATCAAAAGTTACTGAAATAAGGTTCAAATTCATGTTTTGCATAGGAAGCAGGATCTGCATCCAAGCAGCAGAAAACATTCAGTGTCTAAAGCAAGTTATATTTTTAGCTGAAGTGGGAAAATGCTTTATTACCTTGTACTCCAAAACTGCACTTTTTTCAAGTGGGCAAAGCTTTGCACACATAGTTGATTTACAACTTTAGTTTTAAAATGATTTCCCTCGTTCAACAGAGCACATGCTCCTGTGGTTTGGTCAGCTGGACCCAGCTACTCGAAAGATCCAGAGCACCATAGGCGCACAGCGAAGGAAATATTGGATTTCCTCACACACGCTTAAATAATAATTTAGTTCCACTTCTGAATTTGCGTAGGTTGCCTTTGGTAACAGCATCCAGTTGCATGTTAGCAGGTTGAATGAATTGACATGAGTTACCAGGGGTTTATAGAAGTCTGATTGGATCTAACAAATGCTTGACTTGAATATAACATCTCCTCATGTATAGGGATATAAAAAGATCTGAGGCACAACCTCCTAAGTGCATACAATGCAGAAAGCTTCTCTCAAATCTCTGCAGTCACTGCTGAAAGAGAAGGGCCTATATCTGGCAGTCTGCCAGAAATTGTATTGGTTTCAGAAACACACTAGTGTCAATTTAATGTTGACACTCTTAACATTTTATGTTAATCTCCACATATTATTTCTAGAAGAAGTTTAGTATGTGGTCAGCTAAATGTTATGTTCCTCAGAGTTCATGGGGATCGAGGCTGCATCTTTTAGGCTCCCTACATATGGAAAATTGTTCTCTTTTCAGGCTTCCTATATATTCATTAATAATATCCCATGTCGGCTCCCTATAACTTTTTAAAGCAGTTAATAAAAATGTTTTTGCCTGATCTGCCACTCCTGTTCACTCTTTTTGCAAATGTGCTGGTAAATTTTCAGAATTTCTTTCCAGCGCATGATCCTGAAATGGGTTTTCAGGACCCTCTTGTAGAAAGGACTTTGTCAGTGTACCAACCTAAAGCAGAAAACCAGTAAAACTGCAACCACCTCACAACACACTGACCATTGCTGTAGCAACATGTGTTCTATGTAACCATCAATCCAGTTAGATTTCAGAGGGATAATTTGTAGAACCCAAACTCTTTCTTCAGGGAAAGGCTAACTCAAGAACACCAGGAAACCAGAAATATATTTTTAAGATATGTTTAGAGTCAAAATCCATCCTAGTGCATGCAGTATGAATAGTAACTATTATAAAAAAGAAGTAAAATATTGTCCATGGTACTTATCAGGAGGGTGAATAATGAAATCTATTGTAACATTGTGGTGATATTGTAAAACTTATTTTATATCAATAGCTCCAACCCTCCCTTCCTCTCAACTAACTAAGCTGACTTGGCACCAAATGAGCCCTACTATGAGTTTCAGAGATGGTTTACACCTGCATATCTATGAACAGTAGAACTAATTAATCTTGAGCAACATCATATGCAATTTTTGTTTGCATATGCAGGCAGATGTGCCCGCCCACTGAAAGCTGGATGTGCTTTCCTGTAGCCTTCAGCAAAGGAAGTGATCACATCTCTGTATGACTCTGTCTTGAGTCCTTGGTATTATGTCCCGGTCTATACAATTATCCACCATTAGTTTATAGAGTGTGCAAGAAACTAGGCTTTTTGCCCCACCCGCCCCCCAAACAAACACGCCCTCTTTTTCCCCCCATTTGGACTACAAGATGCTGGTTTTCTGACTCTGGTTGTGCCCTGGGCTCTGCTAACCAGGCCTAGGGCTCTGTGTAAAATGTATATGGTAATTAGGTGTAATTACAATTGGCTCTGACAACCTACCTCAAAGTCCCTAGTATATGGTACAGCAAGTAGTTTTAGAGGCCAGGGGTTTAATGCACTAACATGTGCACTTCTGGGGTGCCTGCTGTTACTTTTAAAGCATCCCTGCTTTGCAGGCTGTTTTTAAGACAACACATTGTCCACAATCGACTAAAAGTACTTAAAATTTTCCAGTTTCCCTATTTTTTACATTGTAACCACTAAGGTCTACCCTAGGTGCCACAAGGGTGGGTGCATTGTAATAATAAGAGGAGCTCTTATACAATATGTTTTATATGTCCTGGTGAGGGAAAAACTGACAATTTCATTTCTCCCACTGTAGTATATTAGCTGCCATAAGCTAACATGGGAAGACGTTATTAAACTTTCATTAAAGCCTACATTTTGACAGGAGTGAGCTAAAATTACAATCCAAATTGTAAATATAATAGTTATAATAAATCCAACCAAGGCAAGTTGTTGGATTTATTGTAACTATTGCAGGAAAATAATTTTCAGAACTGCTTTCCTAAAGTTACCTAGGATCAGCCCTATAGCAGCCTCTTCTGATTGGCCAGCCTTTGACAGGCTGATCTAAGCTGGTCAAATGAGGTGTGAAGTGGCCTAGGCTGAGACAAATGAGCCATGTGGTGGGAGGAGATCTGCAGAGGTGTGGACAAGAAGGGTCTGGGAAGCCAAACTGGCCTTGAAAGGCAGGCCGCCAGAAACAAACCCACCCCCACTTCCTGCACACCCAGCCACATGGGAGCCCATGTTATTAAATTAGGAGAGTAGGTGTAACAGGAGTGTAGGGAAAAGTTTGCCACATCTGTGGGTTGCATTAGCCACACCTGAACCTCCAGGAGAGATTTTCTCTATTTTTATTTTTGTTTATCACAAAGGGTACACCCCCCTCACCCCCCACCCCCCTTTGCTTGCCAGCCTATAAAACTGTATTTATATAAGAGAGCTGCTCAGTAACTTAGATCCCTACCTGGAAACATCAAGAGAAAAACTGCCCTGCTAAACACCTGGTCTCCACCAAGAGAGGACAGCACTCTGAAGGACTGCACCTGCTGCATACTCTGGGCTTCACTAAAGAGATCTTTGCCTTGCTTTAAAAGATTAAGGAGTGGGCTCCCTGAAAGCAACAGGTATGAAAGAGCTTCTAGATGTCACCTACACCAACTCCACCAATAAGAGACCAGCTGGCCACGGTCCAGTGGATTTTTAAAGGTTTTGACCAGGTGCATTGTGGGAACGGTGGCCCTAACTCTCAAAGAAGGAACTCAGAGCTTCTGGAAGCTTGGCTGGTGTTGTGGACAATTAAAGAACCCCAAGAGACTGCCTGGAAGAAGATACAAAAGTTTTGAATAATTTGGAGAATTTTTGTGAAAAAGCTCCTTAAGGTGACTGACCAGTCGCCCAGTTTAAAACCATGTATGTTGAAGCGCGACTTGACCTGTACTTCAGGTTTGCCCCACTGAAAGCTCCGGAGCTCTATCGAGGACCAGAACCCAGACCTCCAGGAACCACCAAGGCCACACACTGAAGCAAGTCACCTTTGTAGAACCGCAGTTTGACCTGCCAAGGGAACTCGCTCGACGTGGAGAGAAAAAAAAATGACTACATGCAAAGGTAAAATCTAGACCAACCGAACATCCCCTCCCCTCAACATCCCCACCGTATCGGACGCGTGCTCCGTTGATGTCGGCCTGAAACTTTGACTTGATCCCAGTCAAGCGCAACCAAATGTACCCGGTTGGCGCTCTGTGCTTTTAAGCACTAGAAGCACATTTTTACATTTTATCTTGAAAAATTCCTATTTCTGGCTCCCTACATTGAATTTTTGTCATTTGGGCATCATTTTAAAAATAAAAATATTTCCTATTCGTATAAAGTGGTGTTGGAATTTTATTGTGTGTTGTCTTAGTTGCAGTTTTGGTGATAATAAATGCTTTACACACCTGTCTCCTAAGTTAAGCGTGACTGCTCGTGAGCCAAGGTACCAAATGTTGAGCAAGGATCAATTTTTTTATACTTGACTGGACCTTATTTGTGATTGTGGTGTTATTCCTAGTTGTAGGTACTTACCTGCACCTACTAATTAACCATATTCCCCAGGCTCCCTTGCATTGCCACACCTCCGCCGCACCTCTACGCGCCTGGAGGCGCATAACGGTAAAAGCGAGCCCCCACTTTGCAGGACACGCTTCTTCGCCGCAAGCTGTGAGCTGGGTGCACGGACCACATCCCCCAGGCTCCCTTGCATCGCTACACTTCCGCCGTATCTCTACGGGCCCGGAGGCGCATGAAGGCAACAGCTAGCCCCCGCTGCGTGGCCCGGGCCAAGGGCGCGCCCATCATTGCGAGGAAGAGACAGGGCCACCCCCAATCCCCCCCACCGCCTTGCGCTTTTACTCTGAAAAAGATTCCCTCCCCTATCCAACACAGCAGGGAGTGAACAACCCAACCACCTTGGTGTGATAAGAAACAGCACATATCATTAGCTCAAGCACTTCCAGCACTAATACCTACCCAGAAGATCTACATGGTAAAAGTCCCCAAATTGGGTGAGAGGAAGGGGCATGAGTGCGGAGATTCATTGACAAATAAAGCAATCTATTGGATTCGCCATGTCAGAGGATGCTTCTCTGTGATCCGGACGACATCATGGGGGCAAGAAGATGCACATTCCCAAATCAACCTAATGACTGCATAGAACTAACCTTTAAAGGGAATGAGCTAGCCGAGGATCTTCTAGCCTTAGAATTTAGAAGTTGCCCACCCGACTCATCTCGTATTCAACTCAAACGACATACTACTACAGCTCAGTCACAATCACATTTTCCTTCTATATTGGATCCGACAGGCCCCAATTCAACCCTTGAGACCATCGATTGAATCTTGGGGGCCAATTGCAACAATACTCATTCTTAGTTCCCAACTTGAAGGCACTTAGTCACCAATTAGGGAGATGTGTAGGATCCGGGAAACTAACTGTGGTAGAATAGTGATCCAAAACTGGGGGGGATCCCAGGTACCAATTTCAATAATATGATCCCAGTCACTACAGATAGCAGTCATGATAGGTTAAGTAGCGCAAAGCATGCCAGCCCATGTTCTGATCCTCAACTAACAGTAGTATCCTGGAATGTTGCAGGACTAAGTAGTAAAATGTCCTTTCCCCATTGGAATGATTTTATGGAGGGTTTTGATGTATGCATTTTACAGGAAACCTGGAGCTTGGTCCCCTTACACAAATCAGGGTATGTCTGCTACTGCGCCCCAGCAGTCTTAAAAGGGAAAGGACGACCGGCAGGGGGACTAATAATTTGGATCAAGTTTGCCCTGGGCTGCAAAATTATAGTGCTTAGTGCGAATAGCTCAGATATGCTCGGATTACGTATTAAGGGCCATTCAGGCAAATATTTTGAGCTATATGTGAGAGTAACAAAGGGGGGTAGACCCTCTGCCACGCTCTCACAGTTGGGAGTTACTGTTGGACAAGAGCCCAGCACATTCTAGATTTTAACATCTCATTTGAACCCTTAGACACAATTGATGTAATGGAGACGAATGATGAAAATCTGAAGTGGTCGGTCCCCTCTCTAGACCTTCCGCCAGATAAGAGATGGTCGCAACTGGTTCTTCAAATAAATACCCTAAACCTAGAGAACGGGTTGAGGGTAGTGAACCAGAGAACAAAATCTGATATTTTAGGAGCAAATACCTTTAATATGACAACTATTCCATCTCGTATTGATTATATTTTAATATAATAGATCTGAGGCTATGAAGGAGTGTCATTGACATGACTGTTGGTGACACAACTGATAGCGACCACAACCTGCTTTGGATAAGTATGAACCCTGTGTGGGATGCCTACACTAATGAGATCCCATCCCTGAATATTTCAAAGGAGGTTTTCCCATCAAACGATAGCTGTAGATTAAAATGGGGAAAGGTTGTTGTTTGTGAAGATAACCGTCTGGGCCTGAAGCAGGATTTGATGGCAGGCACTCTAGAATTATAGTCTCTACTCAAAAGCCCTGACGGGCTGGCCCTAGTAGACACCGTCCATTCTCATCTCTTTGAGCAAATAGGTATGTATTTCACTGCACCAGCGCACAGATCAAGGGCCAGAAAATCAGAAGGGGGCACAGTATCCTGGTATAATGAGGAATGTAAAATCCAACGACTAAATCTAGCCTTGTCTCTAAAATCCAAAGACAACAGTCAAATTAAGAGCCTCTAGAAGTAGCTACAAGGCTACCCTTTACCACGCAAAGAAGGCATGGGAAGAATCTCTTTGGCAGTCACTTAAAGCTTGTGCTGATAAAGATCCAAAAACTTTATGGTCTCTATTCATCTGGGGCAATGAAACAGGGGCACTCCCCCCCCCCCCCCACCCCCCGTCTCTATGTCTGTCTCTGTGTGTCTGTGTCGGTCTGTCTGTGTCGGTCTCTGTCTGTCTCTGTGTCTGTCTCTGTGTCTGTCTGTCTCTGTGTGTCTGTGTCTGTCTGTCTCTGTGTCTGTCTCTGTGTCTGTCTGTCTCTGTGTCTGTCTGTCTCTGTGTCTGTCTGTGTCTGTCTATGTGTGTCTATCTTTGTGTGACTCTGTGTGTCTCTGTGTGTCTGTCTCTGTGTGTCTGTCTCTGTGCCTGTCTCTGTGCCTGTCTCTGTGTCTGTCTCTGTGTCTGTCTCTGTGCCTGTCTCTGTGCCTGTCTCTGTGTCTGTCTCTGTGTCTGTCTCTGTGTCTGTCTCTGTGTCAGTCTGTCTCTGTGCGTCGGTCTGTGTTTGTCCGTTTGTCTGTGTCCGTCTGTCTCTAGGTGTCGGTCTGTGTCTGTCTGTCTCTAGGTGTCGGTCTGTGTCTGTCTCTGTGTCGGTCTGTGTCTGTCTGTCTCTGTGTCGGTCTCTGTGTCGGTCTCTGTGTCTGTCTGTCTCTGTGTGTCTATCTCTGTGTGTCTCTGTGTGTCTATCTCTGTGTGTCTCTGTGTGTCTATCTCTGTGTGTCTCTGTGTGTCTATCTCTGTGTCTCTGTGTGTCTATCTCTGTGTCTCTGTGTGTCTATCTGTGTCTGTCTGTCTCTAGGTGTCGGTCTGTGTCTGTCTGTCTCTAGGTGTCGGTCTGTGTCTG